>NC_057800.1:26248184-26281094 GCF_018294505.1 Triticum aestivum | reverse complement strand
GAAGGCGACGCGAGGGCCTCCAAGACTCCCACGCCGGCGTCAACAGCGTGCGACGAACGGCGTAATCACACTGAAGATCCCGGGCGTCGCCGCGGGAAGAGCCCCGAGCGCCACTCCCGGGACATAGAAGACCTGCCCACTCGCCGAGGCGCTGGTGAAAATGGCATGCGACCACGGGGTCGTGATAGAGCTCCTTCTGACATGGTCAGAAGTCGAAGCGCGTCGCGATCCGTGCAGGTTTTGCTGCCACCGACGCCAGCAGAGGCCCTGGCGTGCGCGCAGTTGCTCCTCGACTTTCCTCCCGCCACGGGGAAACTCAACGAATGGAGAGCCACTATCCGAAGCCTTGTTGCGGTGGCCAACAAAGATGAACCAAGTCTGGTGGGGCCCCCGGGTCGACGCTCCAATGGAGTCCTGCGGACCAGCGGCGGAAAAGCCGGTGGCGCCGCGACCATGGTGCATTCACCTCTTCCCCATCCGGTACCGCGAATGCCGGCTCGTCGCGACGTCGCGGGCGACGCCATCTCCATAGCATCATCTAACCCGCGGACCCACTGTGACCAGTGCCAAGTTCTTTGGGAACGATCCCATGAAGACGCTCGAACCACTATCGAGTGTCGGCGCGGAGCGCGCCACCAGTCAGACAGGCGAGCAGGGCCTGCTGTGAACCACCCAGCCCCGGAGAGCCCTGGAGGCCTACCTTACGAGATAGGTTGTCCAGCTTTTACCCGTGAGCTGCGGCAGTTCCAGTGGCCCACTCACCGCACCTTCAAACCTGACGTTGGCGAAAAGTACAGCGGCAAGACTCACCCGTCTAAGTTCCTCAACATCGACACCATCGCGATGTAAGCCGCCGGAGCCCGCGACGATAAGGTTCTTGCGAATTACTTTCCATTGGCTCTTAAACCCAACGCCATGTCGTGGTTGATGCACTTGCCGGTAGACTCTATTTCCTCCTAGTCGGATTTGTGCCATGAGTTTGTGGGCGCCTTTACTGGAGGTCACCAAGCCCATGGCCAAGCAAGCGACCTTCATGTCATCCCCTAGAAGGGAGGCGAGAGTCTGCGCAAGTATATACAGAGGTTCAGCCGGGAACAGTACAATATCCCTGATGTTCACCCTGCCGCCATCATTAGCGCATTCCATCAGAACGTGCGTAACCGCAAGATGCGCGAAGAACTGGCAATGAACAAGGTGAAAGATGTGGCGGAACTCTATGTTCTTGCTGACAAATGTGCCCGAGCTGAAGAGGGAAGGAAGTACCCCGACGAAGATGCCGGCGTGGAAACCGACTCCTCAGATGAGGATACTGCCGCCCCGGCAAAGAAAGGCCGGTGCCGCAACAGGAAGCGCAAAGGTAAAGCTGTGCTTGCCGTCGAGGGATCTGGCGACTCCGGCTCCGCCAAGAAAACCAAGGCAGATGACCCTGGCAAGGAAATTGCCTGATCTGTCGCCTGTCGGGCCTTGGCGGCGGCCGAGAAGCCAGGAAACTCCGACAAGCAATATTGCAAGATCCATCGCACCAAAGGCCATGATCTCCAGAACTGCCGATAGGTTGAGCTCCTTGCTGAGAAGCAGAGGGCTGAATATGAGAGGCGGGACAAGGAGAAAGGCCAGGACGGTGCTGAGGGGTCCGGCAAGAAGTGTGACGGCCAGGCGGGCCGTCGCGGCAAAGATAAACAATGGGAGAGGCCCGCCCGGGGCCGTGACAGAAAGCCAGAGGACGATGATCACGAAGAGGACGATGAGTCTGGTGACCAAGGATTTCAGAAAGCTACAGAGGCCATGTGCATCGATGGCGGCGCCTCGCTGCATACCTCTCACCGCCAGCTTAAAAAGTGGGCGCGTGAGATTACAGTGGCGGAACCGTCGTTTGATGCCCAAAGGCCGCTGAAGTGGTCCGGCACACCTATCATTTTTGACACTTAGGATCACCCTGATCGCACTACTGCAGTCGGGTGCTTGCCATTGTTGCTTTCACCAACAATATGCAACCTCAAGGTGACAAAGATGCTAGTTGATGGCGGGGCCGGTCTGAACTTAATCTCGCCTGTCGTGATCGAGAAATTGCAGATTCCTGATGGAGACCTCGAAGAGACGAGCACGTTTCAGGGGGTCAACCCGGGAAGAAGTCAACCAAAGGGAAAGGTCACGTTGCCCGTGGCTTTTGGAAGTGATCTGAACTACAGGACAGAAAGGATTGTGTTCGACATTGCCAAGATCCCCTTGCCTTACAATGGGATCCTTGGCCGCCCAGCGCTGGCCAAGTTCATGGCGGCGTCACATTACGCCTACAACACCCTAAAGATGCCGGGGCCTGTGATGATCATCACCGTCCCGTCAGACAAGAAGGATGCGCTAATTTGCGCTGACCAACTCTATCAACAAGCAGTTGCAGCAGCCGCCACTGCTAAGGCGCTTGCTCCTACCGCTGGAGCCCCGGGAAGGCAAAAGAATAAGACCGGTGAGACCTTAGGCACCCACTCCGGCAAGCGCACCTCTTCGGAGTGTAGCGCTCCCATTGAGGACGTGCCGGAGAGCTCCGCCGACAGAAGCAAGAAGTCCAGGGCCACACCACCGGGAACCAAGAAGGTTTCTGCCAAGGAGGACGGCACGGGTGGAGCTTTTACCATAAGCTCCACCCTTGATGACAAATAGGAAGGCGCGCTCGTCACCTTCCTGCGGGCGAATGTCGGCGTGTTTGCATGGCAAGCATCCGACATCCCCGGCGTTCCCAGGAAGGTGATTGAGCACCACCTTGCTGTCTATCCTCATGCGCGGCCCGTCAAGCAGAAGGTCAGAAAGAAAGCTTTGGAACGACAAGAGTTCATCACAGAGGAGATCCGGAAACTGGAAGCAGCGGGTTTGGTAAGAGGAGTGCTCCCTCCAACATGGTTGGCCAATCCGGTGGTGGTGCGCAAGGCAAATGGGAAGTGGAGGCTGTGTATTGATTACACAGATATTAATAAGGCTTATCCCAAAGACCCCTTCCCGTTGCCGCGCATCGACCAGATTGTTGACTCCACAGCTGGGTGTGACCTGTTGTCGTTCCTCGATGCCTACTCTGGCTACCACCAGATCTTCATGACAAGGGAAGATGAAGAGAAAACGGCATTCATCACCCCATGTGGTCCGTATTGCTTTATACGGATGCCTTTCGGGTTGAAGAGTGCTGGTTCAACATTTGCAAGGGCGGTCCAGATTGGTTTTGAACCCCAGCTCCATAAAAATATGGAAGCTTATATGGATGATATAGTGGTCAAAACCAAGAACAGGGCAACCCTCATATCAGATTTAAAAGAAATATTTGCAAACCTACGCAAGATCAATCTCAAGCTGAACCCTGAGAAGTGTGTCTTCGGCGTCCCGTCTGGCAAGCTTCTCGGGTTCTTTGTGTCACAGCGTGGGATAGAGGCCAATCCGGACAAGATCAAAGCTATAGAGCAGATTAAAGCGCCCAAGCGAGTCAAGGATGTGCGTCGGCTTGCTGGTTGCGTTGCCACCATGAGCAGGTTCATTTCCAAGTCTGTCGAGCGCGCCCTTCCCTTTTTCAAGATTTTGAAAAAGGCGGGCCCGATGGAGTGGACGCCAGAAGCCGCAGCAGCGTTGCAAGGTTTAAAGAGGTACCTCTCCTATGCGCCAATACTAGTTGCGCCTAGGCCACATGAACCGTTGCTGCTGTACCTGGCGGCAACGAACCAGGTGGTCAGCGCCGCACTAGTGGCGCAGAGAGAAATTGATGATGAGGTAATAGCAGCGACGGAGCCCGATGCCACCAACGCCGAGATGACGCAGCCGGTTGGAGTGCCGCCAAGGAAGAAGATGATGCAGCACCCGGTCTACTTTGTTAGCTCCCTTCTGCAGGGGGCTAGATCAAGGTACTCCGGTGTGCAGAAACTGCTCTTCGGCATTCTTATGGCCTCGAGGAAGCTACGTCACTACTTCCAGGCGCACGAAATCACTATCGTCACTCGAGGAAGCTACGTCACTACTTCCAGGCGCACGAAAACAGCAAGGATTCGAGCCACAGCCAGACGCGCCCCACTGTCGCGGTGGGTATGACCTAGCTCTACCACCGAACAGTAACCCGGAAGCCGCGCCCGCATCAGCTCCAACCCTTAGTTCGGAGACAACTGTGCCAATCGAGGACGGGTGGTTAAACGCCACCTCGGGGGTGGCAGTCTCAACGGTGATCGAGCCGAACACTAGCGTAAATCTCCATGTAGCCCATGACTCCAAGGTGCCGGACTCTCTTCCGGAAGCCGAACCATCCGCGCCCCTACCAATCGAATCCGATTGGGCACCGATCATGGAATTCACCGCCGTGGATATCTTTCAGCACTCGCCCTTTTGGTGACATTCCGAATTCACTGAGGTCTCTCTCTTTGTCAGGAGAGCCCTGGCCAGATTACGGCCAACAGGATTGGGATACGGACGATGAAGAAATTCGACGCCCACCCACCACCCACTTTGTAGCCACTTTTGATGATTTAACCGACATGCTTGACTTCGACTCTGCAGACATCGACGGTATGGACAACGATGCTGGAGGCGAATATGAACCACCGCCCACAGGGTGCTGGACGTCCACTTCATCATATGACGTATACATGGTGGACACACCAAAAGAAGATGACGAGGAACGGAAGGACGCACCGAAGGCTTGTTCCCTCGAGAAGCAGTCAAAGCGGCGGCGCAAGCGCCGCCCCAAATCCCGCCTCGCCAGAAATAACAATCACACAGACCCAGCGTTGGAGCAGGGCGAGTCACTACCGGACCATGGCAATACGGAGAATCAAACCGAACAAACCAATTTTGTCAAAGATAATAGTCCGGACGACACAACGCGGACAGGCACCCGGAGCAGCAGAATGCCCGTCAAAGGCTTGTTGACACCATGAGGAGCCTAAAAAAGCAGAAGCAAAGGCTCAAGGCTGCGCAGGACACACTCCAAATCAGATGGAGTAAAATACTCAACACGGCAGCGAAGTACGGCGACAATCGCCCCACCAAGAGCTACCCAAAGCGGAAGTTGCTACCTGAATTCGATGAGGAGGCCTCAGACCCCTCACAACCAAAAATCAAAACAGCCACCTGGCCGGATAGACGACCTTACGGCCAACATAGAGCGGCAAATAATGCCACTCACAAGACAATACGCGATTCATGCGGGGGCTTGCACCAAAAGGACAGCGCAACCAGATCCATCTATGGACCACGCAAGCACGCCCCGGCAAACGATATAACATCCGAACAACGCGGTACACCGAGATATAGGGCTTCCGCACACCCCCTATGTTTCACCGATGAGGTGCTGGATCATGAATTTCCAGAGGGATTCAAACCTGTAAACATAGAGGCATACTACGGAACAATAGACCCTGGGGTCTGGATCGAGGACTATATCCTCCACATCCATATGGCTCGAGGAGATGATCTCCACGCCATCAAATACTTACCACTCAAACTCAAGGGGCCAGCCCGTCACTGGCTCAAAGGCCTCCCCAAAAACTCCATTGGAAGCTGGGCAGAGCTCGAAGACGCTTTTCGGGCAAACTTTCAAGGGACTTATGTCTGACCTCCGGACGTGGATGATTTGAGTCATATAACTCAACAGCCCGGAGATTCAGCCCGAAAGCTTTGGAACAGGTTTCTTACTAAAAAGAACCAAATTGTCGACTGTCCGGACGCCGAAGCCTTGGCAGCTTTTAAGCACAGCGTCCGTGACGAATGGCTTGCCCGACACCTCGGCCAAGAAAAGCAGAGAATGATGGCAGCATTAACAAGCCTCATGACCCGCTTTTGTGTGGGTGAGGATAGCTGGCTAGCCAGATGCAGCACCAGCGACCCCAGTACATCCGAAGTTAGAGATGGAAACGGAAAATCACGGCGCAACAGCAATAACAAACGCCGGAACAAAGGAGACAGCACGAAGAACACGGCAGTAAACGCCGGATTCAAAAGCTCTCGGCTAGGTCAGAAGCCGCCCTCTAAAGGCGCCAGAGATGAATTGTCCAGCCTGAATAAAATTCTGGACCAAATATGTCAGGTCCATAGCACCCCTGGCAAACCAGCCAATCATACCCACAGAGAATGTTGGGTCTTCAAGCAGTCCGGCAAGCTCAACACCGTACACAAGGGGGAGGATACACCAAGTGAAGATGAGGATGAGCCTCTCAAGGGAGACGCTGGGGAACAAAAGAAATTTCCACCAGAGGTCAAAACAGTAAACGTGTTGCACGTGATCAATGGAAGAAACAAGACGGCACTCCTAGAAAAATACGCCCGAAGGCCTATCACCGCAGAGTCCTGCCACTGGTCGTCTCAACCGATCACTTTCTACCATCGTGATTACTCAGCAAGTATCCGGCGTGCAGGATGGGCTACCCTGGTATTAGACCCAATAATTGACGGATACCGCCTCGCACAAGTCCTGATGGACGGTGGCAGTAGCCTAAACCTGATATACCAGGATACAATCCGCGAAATGGGGATAGACCCAACAAAAATTTGCCATAGCAATATTACCTTTAAAGGAGTAACGCCAGGCCCAGGGGCTCGTTGCACGAGCTCCCTGCTACTAAAAGTTATATTCTGCCTCCACGATAACTTTCGTAGCGAACATCTAACCTTCCACATCGCTCCGTTCCAAAGTGGCTATCAAGCACTACTCGGACGCGAAGCTTTCGCTCGCTTTAATGCAATACCACACTACGCTTCCCTCACACTCAAGATGCCCGGTCCACGTGGCATCATTACAGTGAACGGAAATGTTAAGCAATTCCTGCGCGCCGAAGAGCATGTGGCTGCCTTGACAGCCGCACACTAAAAACGGCCTCACCAACTAACATATTTAGCAGGTCGTCACGACCTCGGACACGGTTAGACGAGTCCGGTGCAGCTATATGCAATTTATACCGGATCAATGATCACACCCGTATTACAATACAAGGGGCTCAACGTGCGCAGACAAGTGGCAATTCTTACTCACTTTGAATTATACATGGTTTATTTAAAAACTACTTTTTGCACGACAGTTTTTTTACCTAAGCTCCTCTCTTCTACAGATAATCATCGTGCTACACCCATCCAGGATACGGCACAATGGAGACACAGGCGCAGGCGTGCAGCAGGGACCCGCTCCAAGGATTCTTTTTAGATTAAGACCCTGTGTAAACCTTTTTTACTGTCTCTTGTTGATACATATCCACCGAATTCTCAGCACCATTGAGAAGGTTGCTGATGTCTTGGCATGTGGCCACGTCAGAATAATGCACGTACTTGGAAACAAGGGGCTTCTTACAAGCGGCACTATTTCGGCCCGGTTTATACCATAAAGACCGAATACCTTAGGGAGTGTTCGGCGTCGCGAGTTCGGCCTTATATGTATCAGCTCCGAATCATTGTCTTTGGTCAAATGGTGGGTTTGCCCGGCTCCTGTGTTTTTGTGCCTTACGTTCCGCTTTACCGGCTAAGGTAGCACCAGGAGAACTACTGCGATTGTGCCCTGGTTCATCCGGACGAGCGCCTCAGTACAGAAAGCCGAAAACTGACTGTCATGATATAGCGTGAGACTGGTCAACCACTCGATGACCTATCGGAATGTTAGAATTCCTCCTCCTTAATGAAGGGCTGTTTTCCGGCCAGGCATATACGCACCCCGCAATCGGGAGAGTGCGGAGCCACCAGGGGCTATCTAGTAGCCCCACTATCAAACTCCTATGGCTAAGTGAAAGTGTTCAAGCATTATAGTCCGGTTGCCTTGCTCGCTGCGCTATCACCTCCTTATCAAGACCAAGACGTTGGGTTAAGTGTGAACACACATTTTTTGCGAGCACCTCCGCATTATATGCGTGGGGGTTGAAGCCGACGGCTGCAATCTTTCAGGTTATACATATGTATACATAAACGGCCGCACAGGAGGCATCATACTACTTTCAGGCAAAAGTATAGACACGGCCTTATAAAAACTTTATAAAAGCATTATGTTTACAATGAGAATACATATCACTCAAACATAATATTTTTTGAGCACTGGGCCTCTATCAAACGAGCACCCTCGAGAACTTCCTCAAAATAGTGTTCAGCAGCCACACGGCCTATGGCCGAACCCTGCGCCGCAATAGTGGCAGCGTCCATCTCCGCCCAGTATGCTTTAACACGGGCAAGGGCCATCCACAAGCCTTCTATGCATGCCGACCACTTCATCGCATTAATGTGCGGCACCGCATCAAGGAGCTGCTGCACTAAGCTGAAATAGTTGTTCGGCTTAGGACCTTCCGGCCATAATTGATCCACAACAGACCTCATGCGAGTCCGGACAACCTATTCAGTTCGGCCCATTCGGCTAGCTGGTCAGTCAATGAAAGCGGACGCTCTGGAATGTGGAATTAAGACCAGAACAGCTTGTCCACTTCACGATCTGTCTGACCTTGGAAGTACTTGGCCGCATCGGCAGCGCTCGCCGCCAAATCCATATACGCATCTGTCGAGCTCCACAGCCGATCCAGAGGGGCATACCATGGATCTCCGAACTTCCTCCGTAACATGAAGGGTTTTCCAGCCGCAATATCCCCGGCTTCCCGCAGGTCCACCTTCTTCGCTCTCATAGCAGAACGAGCGTCTTTGTCTGCCGCGGCAACCTTCTCAAGGTCCGTTGCCTTCGCTTGGTTCTCTTTCTCAAGGACCCGGCAACGATCGGCAGTGTCTTTCAATTCTACGGCCATCTTGGCCATCTTCTCTTGGCTCTCGCAACGTGCGGCCTTCTCGGCTTTCAACTCTTCGGCCGCCTTCAAAGCAGCCGCATTACTACTCCTCGCTTGTTCCTTGGCTCGGGCAAGTTCCGCCCGCAAGGCTTCCACGGTGGCAGCCCCATCTGCAGTCACAACATATTAAAGATACTGGCATTATGCTGCTCTTACTATGTGGCGTTCACCTGATAATAACACTTACCCTGTGCCTCGTCAAGCCTCTTGTTAACAAGCTCGATGTTGGCATCTGCCGCATCCAGTTGCCGTTTTAATTGGGCAAACTCCCTAGTCCGGCTAGCCACCGAAGCTCCCACCACCTGCACATAAAAGCAGATTGGTTATTGCCTGGGAATTTGATCCTCTGTTCGCCGCCGTTCTCGACGACAACCAGAGTCTCAGGGCTACTATAACATGTGCAATACTATTACATATTATCTCACATACCTCAAAGCCTGTCAATAGACTCATAAAGGCTTCATGTAATCCGCCTTCAGCGGACGAGATTCTCTCCATCACCGTACCCATCAACATATGGTGCTCTTCTGAGATGGCCGCTCGCCCCACCAACTCCCTCAGAACGTCCGACCGCACACCAGGCGGTACCGGACTCTTTCGTATGCTCTCTTCATGAGCCGAACACTGGGTACTTTTGGGGTCTATGGAACTATCTTCTGGCCTCACCAGATCCGGAGAGGCCCTCTGCGACAACACTTCGGGGTCGCCCGCTTCTGGAGCGGAGGAGTCCGGGGGAGGCATTTCGCTCTCCATCATCTCCGGAAGAAGATTCCCTGAAGACGAACTCATTTGAGAGGGGCTGAGGCCCGAACTGCAAGATATATGCGGTGGTTGTTTTCTCGGAGGAAAAAGATAGCATAGTCTTACTATTAAAATATTTTGGATCACTTACGACTCGTTGGAGGGCAGATCCCCTCGCGGAATTTGTGCGGCAAAAGCACCCCCCGAGGCAGGACCCTCTGTGGGAGACTTCTTCTCCCGTTTGGAGGCTTCGGCTTTCGGATCCTCGGAAGCAATCCTTTTCCTCCCCCGGTCGTCCTCCTTCATGGAAACGCTCGGTCCCTCGGTCGGAACAGGTAGCGATGGGGGCCCGCGTTCACCCGTATTATCCTCCTCGGTATCTTCCTTCAAGGGTTCCGGGCAAGGTGCGACCTCGAGCATCTTCTCCAATACCGGATTTTCCAAACCCTTAGGGAGGGGGGCCAAACACCGAATCATCTTCGCCTTCGTTAGCCAGTCCTAGTCAAAAGGCGAACTCTCAAAAATAACCTCGAATAAAAGACAGTGTGTTCGGCTAGAGAATTTCTTACTTATTCGGCGGCGCGATTACTGCTCAGGCCCACGTCCTCGGTGATATCCGGACACTCCACTTGAGGTCCGAAGAATGACTTGTACATCTCCTCGTGCGTCAGGCCGAGGAAACTTTGAATGGCACATGGTCCCTCTGGGTTGAACTCCCACAAGCGTAGGGGCTGGCGTTTGCAAGGCTGGACTTGGTGAACTAGCATAACTTGTATTACCACAACCAAATTGAAATCTCCCTGGAAGAGATCTTGGATGCGGCTTTGCAGTATAGGCACATCCTTGGCTGGACCCAGCTCAGACCCCTGCTAATCCATGACATCAGTTGTGGTGGGGGGCCCGAGCGGAAAGCGGGGGCAGCCGCCCACTTGGTACTTCTGGGAGCCGTGACGTAAAACCACTCCCGTTGCCATAATTCAGGCACCTCCGGAAAGGAACCTCTCGGCCATGGAGCTCCTGCCATCTTGCCTATTGATGCACCTCCACACGCTGCTTGTTGCCCCTCGATGATCTTTGCAAGTCTCTTCGAATTCTCAGTTTGGTTTGGCCTACTAGATTGATCTTTCGTGCAATGGGAGAAGTGCTTAGCTTTGGGTTCAATCTTGCGGTGTCCTTTCCCGGTGACAGTAAGGGCAGCAAGGCACGTATTGTATTGTTGCCATCGAGGACAACAAGATGGGGTTTTCTTCATATTGCATGAGTCTATCCCTCTACATCATGTCATCTTGCTTAAGGCCTTACTCTATTTTAACTTAATACTCTAGATGCATGCTGGATAGCGGTCGATGAGTGGAGTAATAGTACTAGATGCAGGCAGGAGTTGGTCTAATTGTCTCGGACGTGATGCCGATATACATGATCATACCTAGATATTCTCATAACTATGCTCAATTCTGTCAATTGCTCAACAGTAATTTGTTCACCCACCGTAGAATACTTATGCTCTCGAGAGAAGCCACTAGTGAAACCTATGGCCCCCGGGTCTATCTTTATCATATTAATCTCCTACTACTTAGTTATTTACTTTGCCTTTATTTTACTTTGCATCTTTATCATAAAAATACCAAAAATATTATTTTATAATATCTATCAGATCTCACTCTCGTAAGTGGCCCTATAGGGATTGACAACCCCTATTTGCGTTGGTTGCGAGGATTTATTTGTTTTGTGATGGTGCGAGGGACTCGCGCATAGCCTCCTACTGGATTGATACCTTGGTTCTCAAAAACTAAGGGGAATACTTACGCTACTTTGCTGCATCATCCCTTCCTCTTCGGGGAAAACCAACGCAGTGCTAAAAGAGGTAGCAAGAAGGATTTCTCGCGTCTTTGCCGGGGAGGTCTTCGCAAAAGTCAACATACCAAGTACCCATCACATACCCTTATCTCCCGCATTACATTATTTGCCATCTGCCTCTCGTTTTCCTCTCCCCCAATTCACCCTTGCCGTTTTATTCGCCCTCTCTCTCTATCCTCCCTCTCTTTCTCTATTTGCCTCTTTTTGCCCATTTCTTGTTTGCTCATATGGTTGGAATAGTTGATTATTTATTACTAAACAGAGAACCTAAGATCTACGGATCCTCATCCGCTTGCTAATCTTTTTAAGAGATCCAATTATGATGAACCAATTGCTAGTGAGTTTTGTGCACTAGATTATCTTTATGAAGTTTTGCTTGAAATTCGTGAATCTGAAAATTGTGATGAAGTATTTTATGAAGTAATTCACGATAGATCTTTGAATAAAAAGCATGATTGCAATGATGCTATTATAAAATATATTAATGTCAATTGTGCTAATAATATGCAAAAACTTAAGCTTGGGGATGCTAGTTTTGCTATGTCCTCTACTTGTTGCAATGATCTGTTGGGGAACGTAGCAGAAATTCAAAATTTTCCTACGTGTCACCAAGATCTATCTATGGAGAAACCAGCAACGAGGGGAAGGAGAGTGCATCTACATACCCTTGTAGATCGCTAAGCGGAAGCGTTCAAGAGAACGGGGTTGAAGGAGTCGTACTCGTCGTGATTCAAATCACCGGAGATCCTAGTGCCGAAGGGACGGCACCTCCGCGTTCAACACACGTACAGCCCGGTGACGTCTCCCATGCCTTGATCCAGCAAGGAGAGAGGGAGAGGTTGAGGAAGACTCCATCCAACAGCAGCACAATGGCGTGGTGGTGGTGGAGGAGCGTGGCAATCCAGCAGGGCTTCGCCAAGCACCACGGGAGAGGAGGAGGAGGAGAGGCAGGGCTGCACCAATAGAGGGAGAGAACTCATCTGTATGGCAGCCCCAAACCTCAACTATATATAGGGGGAAGGGGGGGCTGCGCCCCCTTTAGGGTTTCCCACCCCAAGGGGTGCGGCCAGCCCTAGATGGGACTTGGGGGGCGGCCAAGAGGGGGAGAGAGGGGAGGCGCGCCTGGGGTGGGCCTTAGGGCCCATCTGCCCTAGGGTTTGCCCCCTCCCACTCTCCCTTGCGCCTTGGGCCCCTTGTGGGGGGGGGTGCACCAGCCCACCCGGGGCTGGTTCCCTCCCACACTTGGCCCATGCAGCCCTCCGGGGTTAGTGGCCCCACTTGGTGGACGCCCGGGACCCTCCCGGTGGTCCCGGTACGTTACCGGAAAAACCCGAAACTTTTCGGGTGACCAAACAGGACTTCCCATATATAAATCTTTACCTCCGGACCATTCCGGAACTCCTCGTGACGTCCGGGATCTCATCCGGGACTCCAAACAACATTCGGTAACCACATACAAACTTCCTTTATAACCCTAGCGTCACCGAACCTTAAGTGTGTAGACCCTACGGGTTCGGGAGACATGTAGACATGACCGAGACGTTCTCCAGACAATAACCAACAGCGGGATCTGGATACCCATGTTGGCTCCCACATGTTCCACGATGATCTCATCGGATGAACCACGATGTCAAGGACTCAATCGATCCCGTATACAATTCCCTTTGTCTAGCGGTATTGTACTTGCCCGAGATTCGATCGTCGGTATATCGATACCTTGTTCAATCTCGTTACCGGCAAGTCTCTTTACTCGTTCCGTAACACATCATCCCGTGATCAACCCCTTGGTCACATTGTGCATATTATGATGATGTCCTACCGAGTGGGCCCAGAGATACCTCTCCGTTTACACGGAGTGACAAATCCCAGTCTCGATTCGTGCCAACCCAACAGATACTTTCGGAGATACCTGTAATGCACCTTTATAGCCACCCAGTTACGTTGTGACATTTGGTACACCCAAAGCATTCCTACGGTATCCGGGAGTTGCACAATCTCATGGTCTAAGGAAAAGATACTTGACATTAGAAAAGCTTTAGCATACGAACTACACGATCTTTGTGCTAGGCTTAGGATTGGGTCTTGTCCATCACATCATTCTCCTAATGATGTGATCCCGTTATCAACGACATCCAATGTCCATAGCCAGGAAATCATGACTATCTGTTGATCACAACTAGCTAGTCAACTAGAGGCTCACTAGGGACATATTGTGGTCTATTCACACGTGTATTACGATTTCCGGATAATACAGTTATAGCATGAATAAAAGACAATTATCATGAACAAGGAAATATAATAATACTTTTATTATTGCCTCTAGGGCATATTTCCAACAGTCTCCCACTTGCACTAGAGTCAATAATCTAGTTCACATCGCCATGTGATTAACACTGACAGGTCACATCGCCATGTGATCAACATCCAAAGAGTTTACTAGTGTCATTAAACTAGTTCACATCATCATGTGATTAAGACTCAATGAGTTCTGGGGTTTGATCATGTTTTGCTTGTGTGAGAGGTTTTAGTCAACGGGTCTGAACCTTTCAGATCCGTGTGTGTTTTACAAATCTCTATGTCATCTCCTAGATGTAGCTACCACGTTCTATTTGGAGCCATTCCAAATAACTGTTCCACTTGAAGCTATTCTAAATTGTTGCCCCATTATACGTATCCGGTATCTCTACTTAGAGCTATCCGGATAGGTGTTAAGCTTGCATCGACGTAACCTTTACGACGAACTCTTTTACCACCTCCATAATCGAGAAAATTCCTTATTCTTTTAAGGATAATTTTGACCGCTATCTGTGATCCATTCTTGGATCACTCTTGTACCCCTTGACTAACTCATGGCAAGGCACACTTCAGGTGCGGTACACAGCATAGCATACTGTAGAGCCTATGTCTTAAGCATAGGAGACGACCTTCGTCCTTTCTCTCTATTCTGCCATGGTCGAGCTTTAAGTCTTAACTTCGTACCTTACAACTTAGGCAAGAACTTCTTCTTTGACTGATCCATCTTGAACACCTTCAAGATCATGTCAAGGTATGTGCTCATTTGAAAGTACCATTAAGCGTTTTGATCCATCCTTATAGATCTTGATGCTCAACGTTCAAGTAGCTTAATCCAGGTTTTCCATTGAAAAACACTTTTCAAATAACCCTATATGCTTTCCAGAAATCCTACGTCATTTCCGATCAACAACATGTTAACAACACATACTCATCGGAAAATCTATAGTGCTCCCACTCACTTCTTTGGAAATACAAGTTTCTCATAAACTTTGTATACACCAAAATCTTTGATCATCTCATCAAAGCATACATTCCAACTCCGAGATGCTTACTCCAGTCTATGGAAGGATTGCTGGAGCTAGCATACCTTTTAGCATCCTTAGGATCGACAAAACCTTTCTGATTGTATTACATACAACCTTTCCTTACGAAACTGGTAAGGAAACTTGTTTTGACATCCATCTGCCAGATTTCATAAATGCGGCTAATGCTAACATGATTCCGATGGACTTAAGCATCACTACGGATGAGAAAATCTCATCGTAGTCAACTCCTTGAACTTGTGAAAAACTCTTCGCCACAAGTCGAGCTTCATAGACGGTGACATCACCATCCACGTCCGTCTTCTTCTTAAAGATCCATTTATCTCAATGGCTTGCCGATCATCGGGCAAGTCCACCAAAGTCCATGCTTTGTTCTGATACATGGATCCTATCTCGGATTTCATGGTTTCTTAACCATTTGTCGGAATTTGGGCCCACCATCGCTTCTCCATAGCTCGTAGGTTCATTGTTGTCTAGCAACATGACCTTCAAGACAGGATTACTGTACCACTCTGAAGTAGTACGTATCCTTGTCACCCTACGAGGTACGGCAGTGACTTGATCTGAAACTTCATGATCACTATCATAAGCTTCTACTTCAATTGGTGTAGGTGCCACATGAACAACTTCCTGTGCCCTGATACACACTGGTTGAAGTGATGGTTCAATAACCATATCAAGTCTCCACCATCCTCCCACTCAACTCTTTCGAGAGAAACCTTTCCTCGAGAAAGGACCCGATTCAAGAAACAATCCATATTGCTTTCGGATCTGAATTAGGAGGTATACCCAACTGTTTTGGGTATCCTATGAAGATGCATTTATCCGCTTTGGGTTCTAGCTTATCAGCCTGAAACTTTTTCACATAAGCGTCGTAGCCCCAAACTTTTAAGAAATGACAGCTTAGGTTTCTCTAAACCATAATTCATACGGTGTCATCTCAACGGAATTATGTGGTGCCCTATTTAAAGTGAATGTGGTTGTCTCTAATGCCTAACCCATGAACAATAGTGGTAATTCGATAAGAGACATCATGGTACGCACCATATCCAATAAGGTGCAACTATGATGTTCGGACACACCATCACACTATGGTGTTCCAGGCGGTATTAATTGCGAAACAATTTCCAGAACGTCTTAATTGTGTGCCAAAACTCGTAACTCAGATATTCATCTCTATGATCATATCACAGACATTTTATCCTCTTGTCACAATGATCTTCTACTTCACTCTGAAATTACTTGAACCATTCAATAATTCAGACTTGTGTTTCATCAACTAAATATTCTCAACATCTACTCGAATCATCTGTGAAGTAAGAACATAACAATATTCACTGCATGCCTCAGCACTCATTGTACTGCACACATCAAAATGTGTTGCTTCCAACAAGTTGCTATCTTGTTCCATTTTACTGAAACCGAGGCTTTTCAGTCATCTTGCCTATGTGGTATGATTTGCATATCTCAAGTGATTCAAAATCAAGTGAGTCCAAATGATCCATCTGCATGGAGTTTCTTCATGCGTATACACCAACAGGCATGGTTCGCATGTCTCAAACCTTTCAAAACCGAGTGAGTCCAAAGATCCATCAACATGGAGCTTCTTCATGCATTTTATACCGATATGACTTACGTGGCAGTGCCACAAGTAGGTGGTACTATCATTACTATCTTTTGGCATGAACATGTGTATCACTACGATCGAGATTTCAATGAACCATTCATTTTAGGTGCAAGACCACTGAAGGTATTATTCAAATAAATAGAGTAACCATTATTCTCTTTAAATGAATAACCGTATTGCGATAGTCATAATCCAATCATGTCTATGCTCAACGCAAACACCAAATAACAATTATTCAGGTTTTAACATCAATCTAGATGGTAGAGGAAGCGTGCGATGCTTGATCATATCAACATTGGAAACACTTCCAACACATATCGTCAGCTCACCTTTAGCTAGTCTCCGTTTATTCCGTAGCTTTTATTTCGAGTTACTAACACTTAGCAACCGAACCGGTATCTAATACCCTGGTGCTACTAGGAGTACTAGTAAAGTACACATTAACATAATGTATATCCAATATACTTCTATCGACCTTGCCAGCCTTCTTATCTACCAAGTATCTAGGGTAATCCTGCTCCAGCGGCTATTCCCCTTATCACAGAAGCACTTATTCTCGGGTTTGGGTTCAACCTCAGGTTTCTTCACTGGTGCAGCAGCTGATTTGCCGTTTCATGAAGTATCCCTTCTTGCCCTTGCCCTTCTTGAAACTAGTGGTTTCACCAACCATCAACAATTGATGCTCCTTCTTGATTTCTACTTTCGCGGTGTCAAACATCGCGAATACCTCAAGGATCATCATATCTATCCCTGATATGTTATAGTTCATCACGAAGCTCTAGCAGCTTGGTGGCAATGACTTTGGAGAAACATCACTATCAAGTGATTGTTGCACTCAGACAATCTGAGCACAAGCTTATCGATTGAGCTTTTCTCCCTTAGTTTGCAGGTTAAGAAAATCGTCGGAGGTCTTATACCTCTTGACGTGGGCACGAGCCTGAAATCCCAATTTCAGCCCTCGAAACATCTCATATGTTCCGCGATGTTTCGAAAAACGTCTTTAGTGCCTCAACTCTAAACCGTTTAACTGAACTATCACGTAGTTATCAAAACGTGTATGTCCGATGTTTGCAACATCCACAAACGACGTTTGGGGTTCAGCACACTGAGCAGTGCATCAAGGACATAAGCTTTCACTGTCCGCATAATTGCTACTATCAACTTTCAAACTATATTTTCTCTAGGAACATATCTAAAACAGTAGAACTAAAGCGCGAGCTACGACATAATTTGCAAAATCCTTTTGACTATGTTCAGGATAATTAAGTTCATCTTATGAACTCCCACTCAGATAGACATCCCTCTGGTCATCTAAGTGATTACATGATCCGAGTCAACTAGGCCGTGTCCGATCATCACGTGAGACGGACTAGTCATCATCGGTGAACATCTTCATGTTGATCGTATCTACTATACGACTCATGCTCGACCTTTCGGTCTCCGTGTTCCGAGGCCATGTCTGTACATGCTAGGCTCGTCAAGTTAACCCTAAGTGTTTTTGCTGTGTAAAACTGTCTTACACCCGTTGTATGTGAACGTAAGAATCCATCACACCCGATCATCACGTGGTGCTTAGAAGCGACGAACTGTAGCAACGGTGCACAGTTAGGGGAGAACACTTCTTGAAATTGTTGTAAGGGATCATCTTATTTACTACCGTCGTTCTAAGTAAACAAGATGCATAAACATGATAAACATCACATGCAATCAAATAGTGACATGATATGGCCAATATCATTTTGCTCCTTTTGATCTCCATCTTCGGGGCTCCATGATCATCACCGTCACCGGCATGACACCATGATCTCCATCATCATGATCTCCATCATCGTGTCTCCATGAAGTCGTCTCGCCATCTTATTACTTCTACTACTATGGCTACCGGTTAGCAATAAAGTAAAGTAATTACATGGCGTTGTTCAATGACACGCAGGTCATACAATAAATTAAGACAACTCCTATGGCTCCTGCCGGTTGTCATACTCATCGACATGCAAGTCGTGATTCCTATTACAAGAACATGATCAATCTCATACATCACATATCATTCATCACATTCTTCTTGGCCATATCACATCACATAGCATACCCTGCAAAAACAAGTTAGACGTCCTCTAATTGTTGTTTGCATGTTTTACGTGGCTGCTATGGGTTTCTAGCAAGAACGTTTCTTACCTACGCAAAACCACAACGTGATATGTCAATTGCTATTTACCCTTCATAAGGACCCTTTTCATCAAATCCGTTCCGACTAAAGTGGGAGAGACTGGCACCCGCTAGCCACCTTATGCACCAAGTGCATGTCAATCGGTGGAACCCGTCTCACGTAAGAGTACGTGTAAGGTCGGTCCGGGCCGCTTCATCCCACAATACCGTCGAAACAAGATTGGACTAGTAACGGTAAGCATATTGAACAACATCAACGCCCACAACTACTTTGTGTTCTACTCGTGCAAAGAATCTACGCAATAGACCTAGCTCATGATGCCACTGTTGGGGAACGTAGCAGAAATTCAAAATTTTCCTACGTGTCACCAAGATCTATCTATGGAGAAACCAGCAACGAGGGGAAGGAGAGTGCATCTAGATACCCTTGTAGATCGCTAAGCGGAAGCGTTCAAGAGAACGGGGTTGAAGGAGTCGTACTCGTCGTGATTCAAATCACCGGAGATCCTAGTGCCGAACGGACGGCACCTCCGCGTTCAACACACGTACAGCCCGGTGACGTCTCCCATGCCTTGATCCAACAAGGAGAGAGGGAGAGGTTGAGGAAGACTCCATCCAATAGCAGCACAACGGCGTGGTGGTGGTGGAGGAGCGTGGCAATCCAGCAGGGCTTCGCCAAGAACCACGGGAGAGGAGGAGGAGGAGAGGCAGGGCTGCACCAATAGAGGGAGAGAACTCATCTGTATGGCAGCCCCAAACCTCAACTATATATAGGGGGAAGGGGGGGCTGCGCCCCCTTTAGGGTTTCCCACCCCAAGGGGTGCGGCCAGCCCTAGATGGGACTTGGGGGGGCGGCCAAGAGGGGGAGAGAGGGGAGGCGCGCCTGGGGTGGGCCTTAGGGCCCATCTGCCCTAGGGTTTGCCCCCTCCCACTCTCCCTTGCGCCTTGGGCCCCTTGTGGGGGGGTGCACCAGCCCACCTGGGGCTGGTTCCCTCCCACACTTGGCCCATGCAGCCCTCCGGGGTTAGTGGCCCCACTTGGTGGACCCCCGGGACCCTCCCGGTGGTCCCGGTACGTTACCGGAAAAACCCGAAACTTTTTCGGTGACCAAACAGGACTTCCCATATATAAATCTTTACCTCCGGACCATTCCGGAACTCCTCGTGACGTCCGGGATCTCATCCGGGACTCCGAACAACATTCGGTAACCACATACAAACTTCCTTTATAACCCTAGCGTCACCGAACCTTAAGTGTGTAGACCCTACGGGTTCGGGAGACATGTAGACATGACCGAGACGTTCTCCGGACAATAACCAACAGCGGGATCTGGATACCCATGTTGGCTCCCACATGTTCCACGATGATCTCATCGGATGAACCATGATGTCAAGGACTCAATCGATCCCGTATACAATTCCCTTTGTCTAGCGGTATTGTACTTGCCCGAGATTCGATCGTTGGTATACCGATACCTTGTTCAATCTCGTTACCGGCAAGTCTCTTTACTCGTTCCGTAACACATCATCCCGTGATCAACCCCTTGGTCACATTGTGCACATTATGATGATGTCCTACCGAGTGGGCCCAGAGATACCTCTCCGTTTACACGCAGTGACAAATCCCAGTCTCGATTCGTGCCAACCCAACAGATACTTTCGGAGATACCTGTAATGCACCTTTATAGCCACCCAGTTACGTTGTGACGTTTGGTACACCCAAAGCATTCCTACGGTATCCGGGAGTTGCACAATCTCATGGTCTAAGGAAAAGATACTTGACATTAGAAAAGCTTTAGCATACGAACTACACGATCTTTGTGCTAGTCTTAGGATTGGGTCTTGTCCATCACATCATTCTCCTAATGATGTGATCCCGTTATCAACGACATCCAATGTCCATAGCCAGGAAATCATGACTATCTGTTGATCACAACGAGCTAGTCAACTAGAGGCTCACTAGGGACATATTGTGGTCTATGTATTCACACGTGTATTACGATTTCCGGATAATACAATTATAGCATGAATAAAAGACAATTATCATGAACAAGGATATATAATAATACTTTTATTATTGCCTCTAGGGCATATTTCCAACATGATCATGATTGGGGTGATTCTTCTTTTGATATTGAAAATTTATTTAAACCCCATGATGAATATGAGATTGATTAAAATGTTTGCAATAATATTGAAAGTGGGTTTGGAAGAATGTCAACTTTAGATCCCACATATTTGGAGAATGTTCAATCTCATGAAGTTTTTGATAAAAGTGGGTTTGGAAAGGTCGTGACTTTAGTTAATGTTGATCCCACTATTTCGGAAGAGTGTCAACTTTGCATGCATGTGGATCATGTTGAGAATATTTTATGTGATAGCTATATTGTTGAATTCGCTTATGATCCTTCATGTAATTATTATGAGAGAGGAAAATATGCTGGTAGAAATTTTCATGTTACTAAATTACCTCTCATTATGTTGAGATTGCTATTGTTTCTTTCCGCTTCCTTGCATATGCTAGTTTTTGCTTGCCTTGATAATTTGTTTGCTTATAAGATGCCTATGCATAGGAAGTATGTTATACTTAGATGTATTTGTCACATGCTTTATGATGCTCCTTTTGTGCTTCAATTCTTGTCTTTCATGTGAGTATCATTAAAATTATCAATGCCTAGCTATAAGGATTTAAAGAAAAGCGCTTGTTGGGAGACAACCCAATATTGTTCCTTGCTTTTATTTAATAAATAAATTATTTAGCCTCTGTTTTGGTTGTGTTTTTTGTGCTTAATTAGTGTTTGTGCCAAGTAGAACCGTTGGGAAGACTTGGGGAAAGTCTTGTTGAACTTGCTGTAAAAAACAGAAACTTTAGCGCTCACGAGAACTGCTGTCATTTTTATTTGGAAAGTGATATTTAGTTAATTATTTTTGCAGATAATTAATAGATAAATTCCTAACGTCCAGCAATTTATTTTAGAATTTTTGGGGTTCCAGATCTTGCGCTAGCTACAGATTACTACAGACTGTTCTGTTTTTGACAGATTCTGTTCTGCGTGTGTTGTTTGCTTATTTTGATGAATCTATGGCTAGTAAATTAGTTTATAAACCATATAGAAGTTGGAATACAGTAGGTATAACTCCCATATAAATAAAGAATGAGTTCATTACAGTACCTTGAAGTGGTCTTTTGTTTTCTTTCGCTAACGGAGCTCACGAGATTTTCTACTTTAAGTTTTGTGTTGTGAAGTTTTCAAGTTTTGGGTAAAGATTTGATGGATTATGGAACAAGGAGTGGCTAGAGCCTAAGCTTTGGGATGCCCATGGCACCCCCAAGATAATATAAGGACACCTCAAAGCCAAAGCTTGGGGATGCCCCGGAAGGCATCCCCTCTTTCGTCTACTTCTATCGGTAACTTTACTTGGAGCTATATTTTTATTTACCACATGATGTGTGTTTTACTTGGAGCATCTTGTATGATTTGAATCTTTTCTTATTAGTTTACCACAATCATCCTTGCTGTACACACCTTTTGAGAGAGCCATACATGATTTGGAATTTGTTAGAATACTCTATGTGCTTTGCTTATATCTTTTGAGTTATATAATTTTGCTCTAGTGCTTCACTTATATCTTTTAGAGCACGGTGGTGGATTTGTTTTATAGAAACTAGTGATCTCTCGTGCTTCACTTAGATTATTTTGAGAGTCTTAATAGCATGGTAATTTGCTTAAAATCCTAATATGCTTGGTATGCAAGATTAATAGTAAAACTCTCTTATGAGTGTGTTGAATACTATGAGAAGTTTGATACTTGATAATTGTTTTGAGATATGGAGATGGTGATATTAAAGTCATTCTAGTTGAGTAGTTGTGAATTTGAGAAATACTTGTGTTGAATCTTGTGATTCCTGTAGCATGCACGTACGGTGAACCGTTATGTGATGAAGTCGGAGCATGATTTATTTATTGATTGTCTGCCTTATGAGTGGCGGTCGGGGACGAGCGATGGTCTTTTCCTACCAATCTATCCCCCTAGGAGCATGCGCGTAATTCTTTATGCGTAATACTTTGCTTTGATGACTTGTAGCTTTTTCGGGAACGTGAGTTTATCACCGAATACAACTCAGGAAACTTGGACCCTACGTCAAGCCAACTAACAGGAGGCCATGAGGTAGGGGGCGCACCTGCCCCCCAGGCGCGCCCTCCACCCTCGTGGGCCCCCTGTTGCTCCACTGACGTACTCCCTCCTCCTATATATATCCACGTACCCCCAAACGATCAGAACAGGAGCCAAAACCCTAATTCCACCGCCGTAACTTTCTGTATCCACGAGATCCCATCTTGGGGCCTGTTCTGGAGCTCCACCGGAGGGGGCATCAATCACGGAGGGCTTCTACATCAACACCATAGCCTCTCCGATGAAGTGTGAGTAGTTCACTTCAGACCTACGGGTCCATAGTTAGTAGCTAGATGGCTTATTCTCTCTTTTTGGATCTCAATACAATGTTCTCCCCCTCTCTTGTGGAGATCTATTCGATGTAATCTTTTTTTGCGGTGTGAGGGACTCATGGATTAGGGGGTCTCCGGACAGCCGGACTATCTCCATTGGCCGGACTATTAGACTATGAAGATACAAGATTGAAGACTTCGTCTCGTGTCCGGATGGAACTCTACTTGGCGTGGAAGGCAAGCTAGGCAATACGTATATGGATATCTCCTCCTTTGTTAACGACCTTGTGTAACCCTAACCCTATCCGATGTCTATATAAACCAGAGGGCTTTAGTCCGTAGGACAACAATCACAACATACAATCATACCATAGGCTAGCTTCTCTGATCTCGTGGTAGATCTACTCTTGTAACACCCATATCTTCAATATTAATCAAGCAGGACGTAGGGTTTTACATCCATCAAGAGGGCCCGAACTTGGGTAAAACTTCATGTCCCTTGCCTCCTATTACCATCCGGCCTAGACGCACAGTTCGGGACCCCTGATACGTCTCCAACGTATCTATAATTTTTGATTGCTCCATGCTACTTTATCTACTATTTTGGACAATATTGGGCTTTATTTTCCACTTTTATATTATTATTGGGACTAACCTATTAACCGAAGGCCCAGCCCAGAATTGCTGTTTTTTGCCTATTTCAGTATTTCGAGGAAACAGAATATCAAACGGAGTCCAAACGGCATGAAACCTTCGGGAACGTGATCTTCTCACCGAACATGATCCAGGAGACTTGGACCCTACTCCAAGAAGTTTCCGGGGACGTCACGAGGGTGGAGGGCGCACCCCCCTGCCTCGTGGGCCCCTCGGAGCTACACCGACGTGCTTCTTCCACCTATATATCTCCATATACCCTAAAAACATCGTAGAGCACAATAGATAGGGAGTTCCGCCGCCAGAAGCCTCCGTAACCACCGAAAACCAATCTAGACCCATCCCGGCACCCTGCCGGAGGGGGAAATCCTTCTCCGATGGCCATCTTCATCATCCCGGTGCTCTCCATGACGAGGAGGGAGTAGTTCCCCCTCGGGGCTGAGGGTATGTACCAGTAGCTATGTGTTTGATCTCTCTCTCGTGTTCTTGAGATGTTACGATCTTGGTGTATCGCGAGCTTTGCTATTATAGTTGGATCTTATGTTTCTCCTCCCCCTCTTCTATCTTGTAATGAATTGAGTTTCCCCTTTGAAGTAATCTTATCGGATTGAGTCTTTAAAGATTTTAGAACACTTGATGTATGTCTTGCCGTGCATATCTGTGGTGACAATGGGATATCACGTGATTCACTTGATGTATGTTTTGGTGATCAACTTGCGGGTTCCGCCCATGAACCTATGCATAGGGGTTGGCACACGTTTTCGTCGTGATTCTCCGGTAGAGCTTTGGGGCACTCTTTGAGGTCCTTTGTGTTGGTTGAATAGATGAATCTGAGATTGTGTGATGCATATCATATAATCATACCCACGGATACTTGAGGTGACATTGGAGTATCTAGGTGACATTAGGGTTTTGATTGATTTGTCTCTTAAGGTGTTATTCTAGTATGAACTCTAGGGCTGTTTGTGACACTTATAGGAATAGCCCAACGGATTGATTGGAAAGAATAACTTTGAGGTGGTTTCGTACCCTACCATAATCTCTTCGTTCGTTCTCCGCTATTAGTGACTTTGGAGTGACTCTTTGTTGCATGTTGAGGGATAGTTTTATGATCCAATTATGTTAGTATTGTTGAGAGGACTTACACTAGTGAA
This sequence comes from Triticum aestivum, assembly GCF_018294505.1. Lineage (NCBI taxonomy): Eukaryota > Viridiplantae > Streptophyta > Magnoliopsida > Poales > Poaceae > Triticum > Triticum aestivum. Next base: position 26,256,345 of record NC_057800.1, on the reverse strand, counting down.
AGTATGAACCCTAGGCCTTGTTTCAACGCATTGCAATACCATTTACGCTCACTTTTATCATTCGTTACCTTGCTGTTTTTATATTTTCAGATTACAAATACCTTTATCTACCATCCATATACCACTCGTATCACCATCTCTTCGCCGAACTAGTGCACCTATACAATTTACCATTGTATTGGGTGTGTTGGGGACACAAGAGACTCTTTGTTATTTGGTTGCAGGGTTGCTTGAGAGAGACCATCTTCATCCTATGCCTCCTATGGATTGATAAACCTTAGGTCATCCACTTGAGGGAAATTTGCTACTGTCCTACAAACCTCTACACTTGGAGGCCCAACAACGTCTACAAGAAGAAGGTTGTGTAGTAGACATCAAGCTCTTTTCTGGCGCCGTTGCCAGGGAGGTGAGTGCTTGCAGGTATATCTTTAGATCTTGCAATCGAGTCTTTTAGTTTCTTGTTTTATCACTAGTTTAGTTTATAAAAGAAAACTATAAAAAATGGAATTGAGTTTGTCTCATACGCTTCACCTTTTTAATATCTTTCGTGAGTATGATGGAAAGGATAATTGTGCTCAAGTGCTAGAAGAAGAAATCTATAAAATGTTTGGCACTAAGTATTTGAATGATGAGCATGATTTCAATGTTGTTAGTATGAATTCCTTGAATATCCTTGATGCTAATGATATGCAAAGCCACAAGCTTGGGGAAGCTATGTTGGATGAAGATGATATTTTTTGCCCCCCAAGTAATTATGAGCAAATTTATTATGATGAAAGCATGCCTCCTATCTATGATGATCATTGTGATGACACATATGCTTTAAAGAATAATGATAACCATGAAACTTGTCATCTTGATCTTAATTTTCAATCACATGATAGTTATTTTGTTGAGTTTGCTCCCACTATTATTCATGAGAAGAATTTTGCTTGTGTGGAGAGTAGTAAATTTTCTATGCTTGTAGATCATGAGAAGAATGCTTTAGGTTCTGGTTATATTGTTGAATTCATTCATGATGCTACTGAAAATTATTATGAGGGAGGAACATATGCTTGTAGGAATTGCAATAATATCAAGTTTCCTCTCTATGTGCTTAAAATTTTGAAGTTATGCTTGTTTTACCTTCCTATGCAAGTTGATTATTGTTCCCTTAAGTTGTTTGCTCACAAAATCCCTATGCATAGGAAGTGGGTTAGACTTAAATGTGCTAGTCATATTCTTCATGATGCTCTCTTTATGTTTCAATTCTTATCTTTTATGTGAGCATCATTGAAATCATCATGCCTAGCTAGGGGTGTTAAACGATAGCGCTTGTTGGGAGGCAACCCAACTTTATTTTTGTTCCTTACTTTTTGCTACTGTTTAGTAATAAATAATTCATCTAGCCGCTGTTTAGATGTAGTTTTATGTTTTAAATTAGTGTTTGTGCCAAGTAGAACCGTTGGGAAGACTTGGGGAAAGTCTTGTTGATCATGCTGTAAAAAACAGAAACTTGAGCGCTCACGAGAATTGCTGCCATTTTTTATTGGAGAGTGATATTTAGTTAATTCTTTTTGCAGATGATTAATATATAAATTACTCAGGTCCAGAAATTTATTTGGGAATTTTATGAGTTCCAGAAGTATACGTTTGATCCAGATTACTACAGACTGTTCTGTTCTTGACAGATTCTGTTTCTCATGTGTTGTTTACTTATTTTGATGAATCTATGGCTAGTAAAATAGTTTATAAACCATAGAGAAGTTGGAATACAGTAGGTTTAACACCAATATGAATAAATAATTAGTTCATTACAGTACCTTGAGGTGGTGATTTATTTTCTTATACTAACGGAGCTTACGAGTTTTCTGTTAAGTTTTGTGTTGTGAAGTTTTCAAGTTTTGGGTAAGGATTCGATGGACTATGGAATAAGGAGTGGAAAGATCGTAAGCTTGGGGATGCCCAAGGCACCCCAAGGTAATATTCAAGGACAACCAAGAGCCTTAGCTTGGGGATGCCCCGGAAGGCATCCCCTCTTTCGTCTTCGTTCATCGGTAACTTTACTTGGAGCTATATTTTTATTCACCACATGATATGTGTTTTGCTTGGAGCGTCAATTTATTTTGGTAAGATTTGTGTGCTGTTATTTAGAACAATGTTTTGCATCCTTTATTTCAATAAAATTGGCATTGATAGTCTTTACTATGCCTATTCTAGAAGTCCACATGTTGCTGTTTGAAAACAGAAAGTTTACCGCTGTTGCAATAATTCCCTAGAAAAGTCAGAATGTGATAAAATGTTGAAACCTTTTGCATATTAAGCTCTGATAAATTTACTACAGTGGGAATTTTCTTTCATAATTTTTGGAGCTAGGGAAGTACGGATGTTGCAGCATTCTTTACAGACTATCCTGTTTAGGCAGATTGCTGTTATGTTTGCATTGTTTGCATATGTTTGCTTCTTTAATGATTCTATTTGAGGATAGGACTATTAAATATGCAGAGGCATTTAGTATGCAATGTTGAATAATAATTTTAGTGATTTGCTACAGTAGAGTATGATAAGGTTTTTGCAATGGTTTATACTAACTTATCTCACGAGTCATTGTTGAGTTTTGTGTGGATGAAGCTTTTGAGATTTAGGGAGCCCGTGATATGAGAGGAATTAAGGAGACACAAAAGCTCAAGCTTGGGGATGCCCAAGGCACCCCAAGATAATATTTCAAGAATTCTCAAGCGTCTAAGCTTGGGGATGCCCCGGTTGGCATCCCACCTTTCTTCTTCAACAACTATCAGTTAGTATCGGTTGACCCTAAGTTTTTGCTTCTTCACATGATGTTTGCTATTCTTAGATGTCATTTCATTTTACTTTGCTTGCTGTTTGAATAAAATACCAAGAACTGAAATTATTAAATGTTAGAGAGTCTTCACATAGTTGCATAATTATTCGACTACTCATTGATCTTCACTTATATCTCTCGGAGTAGTTTGTCATTTGCTCTAGTGCTTCACTTAGATTATTTTGAGAGTCTTAAATAGCATGGTAATTGCGTCCAGAACAGCTTGTCCACTCACGATCTGTCTGACCTTGGAAGCACTTGGCCGCATCGGCAGTGCTCGCCGCCAAATCCATATACGCATCTGTCGAGCTCCACAGCCGATCCATAGGGGCATACCGTGGATCTCCGAACTTCCTCCGTAACATGAAGGGTTTTCCAGCCGCAATATCCCCGGCTTCCCGCAGGTCCACCTTCTTTGCTCTCATAGCAGAACGAGCGTCTTTGTCTGCCGCGGCGGCCTTCTCAAGGTCCGTTGCCTTCGCTTGGTTCTCTTTCTCAAGGACCCGGCAATGGTCGGCAATGTCTTTCAATTCTACGGCCATCTTGGCCATCTTCTCTTGGCTCTCGCAATGTGCGGCCTTCTCGGCTTTCAACTCTTCGGCCGCCTTCAAAGCAACCACATTACTACTCCTCGCTTGTTCCTTGGCTCGGGCAAGTTCCGCCCGCAAGGCTTCCACGGTGGCAGCCCCATCTGCAGTCACAACATATTAAAGATATTGGCATTATGCTGCTCTTACTATGTGGCGTTCACCGGATAATAACACTTACCCTGTGCCTCGTCAAGCCTCTTGTTAACAAGCTCGATGTCGGCATCTTCCGCATCCAGTTGCCGTTTTAATTGGGAAAACTCCCTAGTCCGGCTAGCCACCAAAGCTCCCACCACCTGCACATAAAAGCAGATTGGTTATTGCCTGGGAATTTGATCCTCTATTCACCGCCGTTCTCGACGACAACCAGAGTCTCAGGGCTACTATAACATGTGCAGTACTATCACATACCTCAAAGCCTGTCAATAGACTCATAAAGGCTTCATGTAATCCGCTTTCAGCTGACGAGATTCTCTCCATCACCGTACCCATCAACATATGGTGCTCTTCTGAGATGGCCGCTCGCCCCACCAACTCCCTCAGAACGTCCGACCACACACTAGGCGGTACCGGACTCTTTCGTATGCTCTCTTCGTGAGCCGGACACTGGGGACTTCTGGGGTCTACGGAACTATCTTCTGGCCTCACCAGATCCAGAGAGGCCCTCCGCGACGACACTTCAGGGTCGCCCGCTTCTGGAGCGGAGGAGTTCGGGGGAGGCATTTCGCTCTCCATCATCTCCGGAAGAAGATCCCCCGAAGATGAACTCATTTGAGAGGGGCTGAGGCCCAAACTGCAAGATATATGCGGTGGTTGTTTTCTCAGAGGAAAAAGATAGCATAGTCTTACTGTTAAAATATTTTGGATCACTTACGACTCGTTGGAGGGCAGATCCCCTCGCGGACTTTGTGCGTCAAAAGCACCCCCCGAGGCAGGACCCTCTGTGGGAGACTTCTTCTCCCGTTTGGAGGCTTCGGCTTCCGGATCCTCGGAAGCAGTCCTTTTCCTCCCTCGGTCGTCCTCCTTCGTGGAAACGCTCGGTCCCTCGGTTGGAGCGGGTAGCGATGGGGGCCCGCGTTCGCCCGTATTATCCTCCTCGGTATCTTCCTTCAAGGGTTCCGGGCAAGGTGCGACCTCGAGCATCTTCTCCAATACCGGATTTTCCAAACCCTTAGGGAGGGGGGCCAAACACCGAATCATCTTCGCCTTCGTTAGCCAGTCCTGGTCAAAAGGCGAACTCTCAAAAATAACCTCGAATAAAAGACAGTGTGTTCGGCTAGAGGATTTCTTACTTGTTCGGCGGCGCGATTACTGCTCAGGCCCACGTCCTCGGTGATATCCGGACACTCCACTTGAGGTACGAAGAATGACTTGTACATCTCCTCGTGCGTCAGGCCGAGGAAACTTTGAATGGCACGTGGTCCCTCTGGGTTGAACTCCCACAAGCGCAGGGGCCGGCGTTTGCAAGGCTGGACTTGGTGAACTAGCATAACTTGTATTACCACAACCAAATTGAAATCTCCCTGGAAGAGATCTCGGATGCGGCTTTGCAGTATAGGCACATCCTTGGCTGGACCCCAGCTCAGACCCCTGCTAATCCATGACATCAGTTGTGGTGGGGGGCACGAGCGGAAAGCGGGGGCAGCCGCCCACTTGGTACTTCTGGGAGCCGTGACGTAAAACCACTCCCGTTGCCATAATTCGGGCACCTCCGGAAAGGAACCTCTCGGCCATGGAGCTCCTGCCATCTTGCCTATTGATGCACCTCCGCACGCTGCTTGTTGCCCCTCGATCATCTTCAGCCTTACTTCAAAAGTCTTGAGCCACAGGCCAAAGTGAGGGGTAACACGGAGAAAGGCCTCACACACGGCAATAAATGTCATGATGTGGAGAAAGGAGTCCGGGGCTAGATCGTGGAAATCTAACCCGTAATAGAACATCAAGCCCCTGACGAAAGGATCCAGAGTGAGTCCTAGACCTCGGAGGAAGTGGGAGATGAACACAACATTCTCGTAGGGTTCGGGAGTAGGGACGACCTGCCCTCTAGCAGGCAGCCGATGTGAAACCTCAGTGGTCAGATATCTGGCCTCCCTCAACTTCTTAATGTCCTCTTCCGTAACGGAAGAGGGCATCCATTGGCCTTGAAGGCTGGATCCGGACATGGTTGAAGGTCCGGAGCACCTAACCTGAGCTTTGGGTGTTAGAACTCGAGGCGGGGGAAAGGGTTTGGTTGAGCACGGGAGGGAAAAAGCAAAAACCTTGTCCCCTTATAAAGAGGGTGAATATCAAGCGTCCTCTCCGTAGCCGTTTAGGACTTACCTATAATCTAGGAGTCCTAGACACGGTTGGGTTACCCACGAACCGCATTAATGAGAATCCCGTAATTAGGGGAACACGATCTCCGCTTCGGCAAGACGTGTTAAGAAACCGCCTTGCATTATGTGTGGAGCGGGTTAAGAGAAACGGTTCGAATAATCACCGGGCCATGACATGATGTCATACTGTCAAAATAAACCAGCAAATTAGATCTGAGGAAAATTTATTCTCTCTGCGGTGGAATGTGGAACTTATTTTGCAGGGTCGGACACTATCCTCGTATTCAACTTCTTCTGTAATGTATTCGGAGAAGGAACCCGCCTTGCAATGCCGAAGACAACTGCGCCTCAGACTCATCGTCATTGAAGCCTAGTTCAGGGGCTACTGAGGGAGTCCTGGATTAGGGGGTCTCCGGACAGCCGGACTATCTCCATTGGCCGGACTGTTAGACTATGAAGATACAAGATTGAAGACTTCGTCTCGTGTCCGGATGGAACTCTACTTGGCGTGGAAGGCAAGCTAGGCAATACGTATATGGATATCTCCTCCTTTGTAACCGACCTTGTGTAACCCTAACCCTCTCTGGTGTCTATATAAACCGGAGGACTTTAGTCCGTAGGACAACAATCACAACATACAATCATACCATAGTCTAGCTTCTAGGGTTTAGCCTCTCTGATCTCATGGTAGATCTACTCTTGTAACACCCATATCTTCAATATTAATCAAGCAAGACGTAGGGTTTTACCTCCATCAAGAGGGCCCAAACCTGGGTAAAATGTGACGCCCCCGATTTAATCGTACACTAATCATGCATGCAAATGTGTACGATCAAGATCAGGGACTCACGGGAAGATATCACAACACAACTCTAAAACATAAATAAGTCATACAAGCATCATAATACAAGCCAGGGGCCTCGAGGGCTCGAATACAAGTGCTCGATCATAGACGAGTCAGCGGAAGCAACAATATCTGAGTACAGACATAAGTTAAACAAGTTGCCATAAGATGGCTAGCACAAACTGGGATACAGATCGAAAGAGGCGCAGGCCTCCTGCCTAGGATCCTCCTAACTACTCCTGGTCGTCGTCGTCAGCCTGCACGTAGTAGTAGGCACCTCCAATGTAGTAGTCGTCGTCGACGCTGGCTCCTGGCTCCTGGACTCCAGCATCTGGTTGCGACAACCAGAAAGAAAGGAAAGGGGAAAAAAGGGGGGAGAAAGCAACCGTGAGTACTCATCCAAAGTACTCGCAAGCAAGGAGCTACACTACAAATGCATGGGTATATGTGTAAAGAGGCCATATCAGTGGACTGAACTACAGAATGCCAGAATAAGAGGGGGATAGCTAATCCTGTCGAAGACTACGCTTCTGGCAGCCTCCGTCTTGCAGCATGTAGAAGAGAGTAGATTGAAGTCCTCCAAGTAGCATCTCCAAGTAGCATATCCAGGTAGCATCTCCAAGCGCATCTCCAGTCGCATCGCATAGCATAATCCTACCCGGCGATCCTCTCCTCGTCGCCCTGCGGAAAAGCGATCACCGGGTTGTCTGTGGAACTTGGAAGGGTGTGTTTTATTAAGTATCCGGTTCTAGTTGTCAAAAGGTCAAGGTACAACTCCAAGTCGTCCTGTTACCGAAGATCACGGCTATTCGAATAGATTAACTTCCCTGCAGGCGTGCACCACATAACCCAACACGCTCGATCCCATTTGGCCGGACACACTTTCCTGGGTCATGCCCGGCCTCGGAAGATCAACACGTCGTAGCCCCACCTAGGCAAAACAGAGAGGCCAGCACGCCGGTCTAAACCTAAGCGCACAGGGGTCTGGGCCCATCGCCCATAGCACACCTGCACGTTGCGAGGGCGGCCGGAAGCAGAACTAGCCCCCTTAATACAAGAGCAGGCTTACGTTCCAATCCGGCGCGCGCCGCTCCGTCGCTGACGTCTGAAGTGCTTCGGCTGATACCACGACGTCAGGATACCCATAACTACTCCCACATAGATGGTTAGTGCGTATAGGCTCGTAGCCGACTCAGATCAAATACCAAGATCTCGTTAAGCGTGTTAAGTATCCGCGAACGCCGAACAGGGCCAGGCCCACCTGTCTCCTAGGTGGTCTTAACCTGCCCTGTCGCTCCGCCACAAAGTAACCGTCGGGGACCGTCGGGAACCCAGGCCCACCTCTACCGGGATGGAGCCACCTGTCCTTTCAGCCCCCAACTCCGTACAGTATCACAGGTAATGTAACAGTGTAAAGTATATAGTATATGCCCGTGATCACCTCCCGAAGTGATCACAGCCCAGTAGTATAGCATGGCAGACGGACAAGAGTGTAGGGCCACTGATGGAACACTAGCATCCTATACTAAGCATTTAGGATTGCGGGTAAGGTATCAATGACTGTAGCAGCAATGACAGGCTATGCATCAGAATA
>NC_057800.1:26238705-26243056 GCF_018294505.1 Triticum aestivum | reverse complement strand
CCATGATAATCTCGAGATACCAGGGGTAACACTCAACGACAGATCAAAGTAGAGGTTGGACTGGGGTAATGCTCTGCAGAAGACAAGTACTCTAACTTGTCTGAGAAATAGAATCAAGGGAGAACAACATGGTCGGAACCACGGTTGCGTAGGATCAATTCACAGATACCAGATGATATTTATCAAGAAAATAGTTATTATTACAAGAAGTTTCCATGATAGGATCTACATCGTGTCCATGGGCATGAACACAAAGTTCAAGGTCGACTCCCACTTCTTCAATGTATAACCTTCCATTCACTTCTCGCTTTGATAAAGGCATTGGTGTTGAAAGTTTTACCTGGTGAAATACCAGATGAGTACGACTCGTGAAAACTTCCGAGTTCACACATATAAAGGAAGGCATAGGTTCAACCCGGCAGGGTATCATGGAAACATATACCACAAGCTTCAATAGTAAATACCACCCGCTCGAAAGCAGACATGGTTGGCAAAAGGAAAGGATACAATTTACCAAAGGCATTATGTATCGGAGAAGGAACTCACAAAGTGATTAATTATGAAGGACACTGTCAGATAATAATCCAACAGTGGATATGGCGATCCACGATGGGGCTGATATGAGTATCGATACTCAATCAGAGGAAGAAAGATTGCAAATGCATCGGTTTATAGAACAGCTGAATAGTTCAACGCTTAATTAGCAAAGTAATTATGATTTTCAAATCAAGGGATCAGGAGCAAATGCTCTAATCAAGAATGGATAAGCTGAATAGAATTAGGGATACAATCAACGGCAATTGGACTGGTCGAGAACCAATTCCAGTTAAAAGAATGGCAGCTCAGCCGGAAAGGTAATTTATAAGGATCAATGATGATTGCGTGTATTCGCAAACATGTTGAGTCATTAGACCCAAAATGATAATGACAAGGAATGTCAATAAGACTACGAGACTTATGGGATTAACCATAATGCGAGCAAGCAAGAATTTCAAGAGCCAAAGGCTCCAGAGGATTTTCGGAAGATCGAATAGTATTTAGACTTTTGTGAAACACATGAACAACTGGGGATGAGCGGATACTCGATAAGTGCGAGAATTATCCATAGGGGTATTCAGGTGACAAGGAACAGCAAGGCGATAAGCTCAAAGGATTATCGAGACAACGACGAGTGTTTCGAGGTATCTGGTAATAACAAGACCAACTGGGGATGAATGTAAGAATAACAACTGCAAGTAGTTATCCATAAGGGTTGACGGTGGAAGGGGAATTGCAAATGCGATGAACATAAGCTCTCGGGTTAACAACGGAGAGTATCTTCAGGGTCTTCACGTGCCGCAGACGATCATCATTAATAAGGGGCTCTCCGGGTGAAAGTGATAACGAGATCCTAATGTTGGATTTAGCAAAAATCATTTAACCCGAATAGAAGAGAAATAAGAGTCCCAGAGTATAGGTCGAGGAATAAAAGATCCTAATACCACCCAATGGCGACGTGGGCCCGTAAGGCACACAGCCAAGTTAGTAAAAGTTTTGCAATGGCTAGACTCAACTTCGGCCGAGGAGTTGGAAAGGGGATTCCTACAGGCAGTCGGCTCTGATACCAACTTGCGACGCCCCCGATTTAATCGTACACTAATCATGCATGCAAATGTGTACGATCAAGATCAGGGACTCACGGGAAGATATCACAACACAACTCTAAAACATAAATAAGTCATACAAGCATCATAATACAAGCCAGGGGCCTCGAGGGCTCGAATACAAGTGCTCGATCATAGACGAGTCAGCGGAAGCAACAATATCTGAGTACAGACATAAGTTAAACAAGTTGCCATAAGATGGCTAGCACAAACTAGGATACAGATCGAAAGAGGCGTAGGCCTCCTGCCTGGGATCCTCCTAACTACTCCTGGTCGTCGTCGTCAGCCTGCACGTAGTAGTAGGCACCTCCAATGTAGTAGTCGTCGTCGACGCTGGCTCCTGGCTCCTGGACTCCAGCATCTGGTTGCGACAACCAGAAAGAAAGGAAAGGGGAAAAAAGGGGGGAGAAAGCAACCGTGAGTACTCATCCAAAGTACTCGCAAGCAAGGAGCTACACTACAAATGCATGGGTATATGTGTAAAGAGGCCATATCAGTGGACTGAACTACAGAATGCCAGAATAAGAGGGGGATAGCTAATCCTGTCGAAGACTACGCTTCTGGCAGCCTCCGTCTTGCAGCATGTAGAAGAGAGTAGATTGAAGTCCTCCAAGTAGCATCTCCAAGTAGCATATCCAGGTAGCATCTCCAAGCGCATCTCCAGTCGCATCGCATAGCATAATCCTACCCGGCGATCCTCTCCTCGTCGCCCTGCGGAAAAGCGATCACCGGGTTGTCTGTGGAACTTGGAAGGGTGTGTTTTATTAAGTATCCGGTTCTAGTTGTCAAAAGGTCAAGGTACAACTCCAAGTCGTCCTGTTACCGAAGATCACGGCTATTCGAATAGATTAACTTCCCTGCAGGGGTGCACCACATAACCCAACACGCTCGATCCCATTTGGCCGGACACACTTTCCTGGGTCATGCCCGGCCTCGGAAGATCAACACGTCGTAGCCCCACCTAGGCAAAACAGAGAGGCCAGCACGCCGGTCTAAACCTAAGCGCACAGGGGTCTGGGCCCATCGCCCATAGCACACCTGCACGTTGCGAGGGCGGCCGGAAGCAGAACTAGCCCCCTTAATACAAGAGCAGGCTTACGTTCCAATCCGGCGCGCGCCGCTCCGTCGCTGACGTCTGAAGTGCTTCGGCTGATACCACGACGTCGGGATACCCATAACTACTCCCACATAGATGGTTAGTGCGTATAGGCTCGTAGCCGACTCAGATCAAATACCAAGATCTCGTTAAGCGTGTTAAGTATCCGCGAACGCCGAACAGGGCCAGGCCCACCTGTCTCCTAGGTGGTCTTAACCTGCCCTGTCGCTCCGCCACAAAGTAACCGTCGGGGACCGTCGGGAACCCAGGCCCACCTCTACCGGGATGGAGCCACCTGTCCTTTCAGCCCCCAACTCCGTACAGTATCACAAGTAATGTAACAGTGTAAAGTATATAGTATATGCCCGTGATCACCTCCCGAAGTGATCACAGCCCAGTAGTATAGCATGGCAGACGGACAAGAGTGTAGGGCCACTGATGGAACACTAGCATCCTATACTAAGCATTTAGGATTGCGGGTAAGGTATCAATGACTGTAGCAGCAATGACAGGCTATGCATCAGAATAGGATTAACGGAAAGCAGTAACATGCTACACTACTCTAATGCAAGCAGTATAGAGTAGAATAGGCGATATCTGTTGATCAAAGGGGGGGCTTGCCTGGTTGCTCTGGCAAGAGAGAGGGGTCGTCAACTCCGTAGTCGAACTGGTCAGCAGCAGCGTCGGTCTCGTAGTCTACCGGAGAGAAGAGGGGGAAGAAATAATGAATACAGAGCAAACAAAGCATCACAAAATATAACAAGGCAATACGCGGTGTTCGGTGTGCCCTAACGCGGTAGTAGGTGATACCGGTGAAGGGGGAAAAACATCCGGGAAAGTATTCCCGGGGTTTCGTGTTTTCGGGCAGAGGAGCCGGAGGGGGAAAGTTGCGGGTTCGATAGGTTAGGGGTGTGTGGCGGACGAACGGACCGCATATCCGGATTCGTCTCGTCGTTCTGAGCAACTTTCATGTAGAAAGTATTTTCATCCAAATTACGGATTAAAAGATATGATTTTCTAAAGATTTAAATCATTTTCTGATTTTAATTATTTATTTAAATTCAACATTATCCAAAACAGTGTTTGCTGACGTCATCATGACGTCAGCATGACGTCAGCAGTCAACAGAGATGTTGACTGGTCAACTGACGTGTGGGTCCCACTAGTCATTGACTGTTTAGTCTAATTAGTGTGTAACTAATCTAACTACTGTTTAATTAAACTAATTAGTTAGTTAGGTTAATGTAATTATGATTAATTAACTTAATTAATTTCTTAATTAAATTATTATTATCTATTTATTTATTTTATTTATTTTATATATTATTTTTAATTCCTTTTTTTTAACAAAACGTTCTGGGGCTGGGGCCCCCATGTTAGTGGCCCCAGGGGGCCTTAACGGGTTAGCGGGCAGGAGGGCGACGGGCGCCGGGGCGAGCGCTCACCCGCACGGAGTGTGGCGAGGCGAGGCCAGTGGCCAAGGTGACCGCGGTGGCCGGCCGGCGTGGGGAGACGAAGTGCGGGGCCGGCGACGAGCGAGCTCGCGGGCGACAGAGGAGGCGCCGCCGGAGTGGGGCCGTGCGGACGGGCTGGCGTGAGGGGCGAGGCCACG